>NW_024467298.1:0-2047 GCF_000600275.1 Aspergillus ruber CBS 135680
ACGAGAATATCGAATCTGGAGAAGAAAAGAGAGGAGAAAATCTATCTAGGTAATAAAGGGGTTTTATAGAGGTTGTTGGCGACATGGCTGAGTAGCAGCATTTGTGATGTATCATTCATTGCTGCAGTGTTGAGTTGTCATATATGAGTCGTCACACAGGAATCACGCATAATTTACTATATTAGTAGTCTGTATGTAATCTAAATACATTGTATTTTATTAACTTTGGTACAAGCCTTGAAGACAGTTGCGTATTGGGTACGAAGTCTGTACCCAAGTGCCAGGTCTAGATGGCTGCCCTCACCTGATGCCTGTGCACTTCAGCCAGCCACGATTGCCAAAGTTATGTCATGTCATTGAAGGATCACTTGTTACTGGATCCCCGTGATTGGAAAAGGTGAATGGGTGCTCTGTATAAGGACTCTACTCTTCTGATCTCCTGGTGTATTCTTATAGATAGCATATTCAATTTTCTGTGTATAGAATCACAGCAGTTTACCAATCTTCCTGCAGGAAGAGATAAATTCCTGTATCATTTCATCTTTGTTTCCAGTGTGAAAGGCCTCTTGAATTTCATTTCTGAGAACAAAAGCAACATTTCCAAATATACAATAGTCATGGTATGAGACCTCCCTTGGTAAAACTCAGTGTCTCTGACTTTGCTCTTGCATTGAACAGTCACTCGCAGTACCAAGCATGCCATTTAACTTGGGTTCTCTGGTTTCCAGTAATGCGTGGATGTTTAAGGTTATTTTCACTAACCCAAATATGCTACTGATAATTCTGATAATTGTGTTTGCCCTGGTCAAATATTGGCATGCATCCCAAAGGAATACAAGTGCTAGTTCAAGCAAGCTAGTCCCAGATTGCCAGTTGACAAAAAAAGAATACGAAGACATTATTAACAGCTTCCTTCAAGAGATCTCCTTCAAAATTCCAGTTCTGAGCTGCAATCTTGAGTTGAAGAGGCAGGTTAGGAACCGTTTAAAATCTCAAGGTGTCTCTGCGGCAGTCATTGAACAGATCCAGGTCAGCATTGAGACGGGTGTCAAAATAACAAGTTGTACATATTCATTCGCCTCCCCTCCTATTCAAGAGGCTATCGCTACATACGCCTCATATGTTATCAGCATCGACGACCTTACCAGTGGGCTGTCGAAAGACCTACAGATATACACAACCAAGTTGACACTCGGCCAACCACATCAGCACACTTTACTTCGTGGTCTTACAAGTCACCTAAGCGAGCAACATAATTTCTTTGGGTCCTTTGGTGGTGACATGATTATCAAAGGGACTTTGGAATTTATCTCATCAGCGAATATTGAGAAATATCAGACTGAGAGTCTCCGCTTGACAAGAGATGCCTCCGATTACCTCTTTTTTTTTCGAGCCAAAACCGGTGTTGCTGAGCCGTTTGCTTTCTTTTGTTTTCCCGAAGATACACATCCAGAGGCAACAGACTTGGAGAAATACATCTCCGCGGTGCCGAGTATTATGTTATTCTTGGGACATGTCAACGACATTCTCTCGTTTTACAAAGAGGAGATAAAAAATGGGGACTCTCCAAGCTTTCTGCATAGCCATTCCAAGCTTCATAATATCACCTCACTTCAGTCGTTACGCCAGATTAAGACGGAAACCGTGGAAGTGATACAGAAACTTCGAAACATTTTTGCTGAAGACGAGCTTCTACTGGAACATATTGAAAAATTCATTCAAGGTTATGTCTTGTATCACTTATCATGTACCCGTTACAAGTTGTCCGAACTAAATATTCCTGAGGCTATTGAGGCAACCAGACGCGACTATTGAATATAAGGCTATTTGAGGGCATTTGAGTTGCATGCATTGGATAGCATGTTCATGTCAATTGGCCTGTTTTATTTGGAGGGAATATTTAGTGAATGAAGAATGTCTTGAATTTAATGCTCAGATATTAGAAATGAACGGCCCTAACAGTGAAAGCTAATTGTGAGGGCCTGTCACGGGCTCGGAATAGTAGATAATAACGAACTGAATTCCTATCTAGACTATTGTAGCCATC